>NC_057805.1:145054437-145054788 GCF_018294505.1 Triticum aestivum
GTGGTGAACAAGCCTCTCACTCGGAGGCTTAGCTGCAGTCCAGTACTCGCCCAAGTTTGAAAAATCCAACCGAGTGAAGAGCAACCCTCTCACTCGGGGGCTTAGCTGCAGTCCAGTACTCGCCTAAGTTTGAAAAATCCCATCGAGTGAAGAGCAACCTTCTCACTCGGGGGCTTAGCTGCAGTCCAGTACTCGCCTAAGTTTGAAAAATCCCACCGAGTGAAGAGCAACCCTCTCACTCGGGGGCTTAGCTGCAGTCCATTACTCGCCTAAGTTTGAAAAATCCCACCGACTAAAGAGCCACCCTCTCACTCAGGTGCTTAGCTGTAGTACCAGTACTTGCCTAAGTAT
>NC_057805.1:145054818-145060687 GCF_018294505.1 Triticum aestivum
CGAGTGAAGAGCAACCTTCTCACTCGGGGGCTTAGCTGCAGCCCCGTACTCGCCTAAGTTTGAAAAATCCCACCTAGTGAAGAGCAACCCTCTCACTCGGGGGCTTAGCTGCAGTCCCGTACTCGCCTAAGTTCAAAAAATCCCACCGAGTGAAGAGCTACCCTCTCACTTGGAGGCTTAGCTGCAGTCCCGTACTCGCCTAAGTTCAAGAAATCCAACCGAGTAAAGAGCTACCCTCTCACTCGGGGGCTTAGCTGCAGTCCCGTACTCGCCTAAGTTTGAAAAATCCCACTGAGTGAAGAATGATTCTCTCACTCGGAGACTTGGCCACAAGTACAATGTGCGCTCCATCCTGATCCGCAAGGATGACGAGGTGCAAGTCGACTACGACCTTCTCCTCAAAGCTGCGCCACAAGTACAATGTGTGATCCATCCTGATCCGCAAGGACGATGAGGTGCAGGTCGACTATGACCTTCTCCTTAGAGCTGCGCCACAAGTACAATGTGCGCTCCATCATGATCCGCAAGGACGACGAGATGCAGGTCGACTGTGATCTTCTCCCCGGAACGAAATCACAAATATAACGTGCGCTCCATCCTGATCTGTAAGGACAACAAGGTGCAGCTCAACTGCGACCTTCTCCTCGGAGATGCGCCACAAACACAAACAAGAACAAAAGCCTGTTCCGAGTGAAGATTCAAGTTCCACTCGAAAATAAAGTGTCACAGTCCTAGATCATTGCTTGTAATTAGTTGCATATGCATCCATGTCATCATGTTTAATTTTCTCAGAAACTTGAAATGGGGATGGTAGAAACCCCCAGCACTACTTAATCCAACTAGGGTTACTAAAATACGTTTTCAATGAACCTGAATTGCCCTTAAAAAATGTTCATCATCTTTGCCTTGGTCTAGAACCTCTGACAAAAATGGTTCACATCTTTCTAGGACAACATTGGGTCACTGAATTAAATCATACCTTATTTGCATTTGGGCATTTAAATTTTATATATTATTTTAAATGTCCAAATATTCATGAACTAAAATGTTTGGTGTTGGAAATAACCCAAACAGTGGCCACAAGCAGTCTCATGACTTTTTAAAATGCTCTGGCATTTTTAATAAATAGAAAACAATTACAGAAAATAGAAAAAACAGAAATAAAAGAGAGGGAGAGAAAGAACTGGGCACTTACCTGGCGGCCCAGCAGAGGCCCAGCCCACTGGCCTCTGCCAGTCATCACTTACCTCCCGCCAGGAGGACAGCGCGTGTGGCCGCCACGCGTCAGCACGCGCCTCGCCACCTCCTGCTTGCCGCCGAGCCCCTGGACGCGTGGATGAACGCCCCGGTGTCGTCCCGATCCGCCCGACCTCTCTCACTCTCCCCCTGCTCTCTCCGTCGCCGTTCCCCACCTCACTGAACGCGCCGCCGTGCTTCGCTCGCGTGGCCGCCGTCGTCCCCAAGCGCCACCACCCTTCCCAGAGCTCCACCGTCTCGCGCTACCCTCTCTCGTCGACGCAGGCAAGGCAGGGAGCAGCAGAACGTCACCCCCATCATCCCCATCGCCACCTCTGCTTCGTCCCCGCCGTCGTCGATTCGCCGGCCACAGCGCTTCCTCGGCCTCTTCTTCGACTCCACTCGAACCGTGGTGAGCTCGTGAACGAAACCCCTCTCTCGCCCCAGCCTCGCACGTCCGCTAGTCACCGTTGACGCAAGCTCCCGAGCTCGCCACCGCTGGCCATGGCGCCGCCGCGGCTAGAGCTGCTGCAACCTGCGTCCGGGCCCGCCAACGAGCTCTGCACCCTCCCAGGAGACGAACACCACCACCAGCTCTTCCTCCCGTACACCACAACGCCGTTCTCGAGCGTGCCGTACTCCGGGCACCGCCGTTGTGCTCACTGCCGTCGCCTTCGGCCCCGCAGGCCCGGCCCCAACCACCAATCGATGCGGACGGGTCCCCTCGTCCCGCATATGGCCTCGGCCATCGTTTTGGTCGCCAGAGAAACAATCCCGAGCGCCACCGCTGCGTTTGACATCGCCAGCGTCAAGCCGCCGGCCTATTTGACCCTGTTGACCAGGGGTTGACCTCCCCTCGGTCGCTGACAAGTGGGCCCCAGCCCCAGCTAATCCTAGTTTAGTTTTAATTAAATTTAATTAACTCCACTGACATTTTTAGTTAGTAGTAGTTTAACACTAATTAACTTAGATTAGTTAGTTAGTCACTGACGTGTGGACCCCACTCGTCAGGATTGACCTGGACCGGCCCTGTTGACCGCTGACATCATAGTGACGTCATGCTGACGCAGTAATTCCTTTCTGGAAATTAAATAAATCTTAAATGGTTTATCTATTTCAGAAAATGTTATAAACTTCTAAAAATCATAGAAATTAATTTGTAGCTCGAAATGAAAAGATTTATATATGAAAAATGATCAGAAAAATCCAATCTATCCATCTGTACTGGTTTCATGCATGTTTAAACAACTTAACCTTACTGTTTAGATCAAAACATGATAATGCACTTTATAAGTTCTTAGTTTGAATTTGAACCTTTGGTTCAAATCAACTCAAACCCTTCTATTCTTATCTGCATTAGCTCAAATCACAGCATATTGATATGTCATGATCATGCATCATATTGTGCATTGCATTGATTGTGTTCTTTCTGTGTTTGCCGGTGGTTGTTCCCCCTCGGTAGACATATATTCCGATGATGAGTTCGATGACACCGATGAAGAGGTATATCATCTTCAGAAGTGCCAGGCAAGCAAAACCCCCTTGTTCATTCCGATACAACCCAGTCTCTCGCTCCTACTCTCTTTTACTGCATTAGGACAACAACGATTCAACTGTTACATGCCGCGGTAATTGAACCCCTTTTCCTCTGCATGACCTGTCATTGCCACAGTAAATAGATGAAACCCACTAGCATGAGTAGGAGTTGTTTGAGCCCTGATATGCCTACTCATTCATGCTTGTTGTCATGCCTGCTACTGCTTAGAGTTGAGTCAGGTCTTATTCATCGGGGATGAATTGGAATGGTGATGAACATGTCCTACTGGGTGTGAGCTATGTGTGTGAACACGATTTGGTAAAGGTATCGATGAGAGGCCATGTAGGAGTACATGGTGGGTTGTTTCATTGGAACTGTCCTTAAGCACTGAGATCTGTATGTGTGATTTAAGATTCAGCTACTACCATGCATTGGGCCCGAAACCAATGGACCCTCTCGGCTTCTTATCCACCCTTGTCCTTTGTCTAGGAGTTGCAAGTAGTTTCTGGTGTTTGTAGTATGCTGGAGGCCGTGCGCAGCGCTGACCCGAGGGGTGGGCTGTGATGCGGTAGGCACGTGGCCGGGCATGTCGGGCGCCTGTTTGGTGTCTTGGAACCCTGTACACATCGTTCGGGGCCGTATGTGGAAACCTCGGCCGGACTCCCTGCGGATAGAACCTGAATAGGCGATAAACCTGGACTAGAGACTTGAGTGTTTAGGTAGGCCGTGGCCGACAGCCTCGCTGGGCTTCCGCTTGAAGGTTGCCGAGTACATGTCGTGTAAACGGCGATAAGTGGTGAGAGCGTGTGTGAAGAAGTACACCCCTGCAAGGTTAACATCATCTATTCGAATAGCCGCGTCCGCGGTAAAGGACTACTTGGTTGCCTATAACAGTTCATCAACAAGTGAAAGTGGATACTCTAAAATGCGCAAGATAAGCGTGAGTGCTATGGATGGCGCTCTCGTAGGGAGACGGGAGCGGATCCGTAGTGGTGTATTGATATGGTGAATATGTGGACTCGTGTGCGCCACCTCAAAAGAGTTACTTGCAGTTGTAGTTCAGGATAGCCACCGAGCCAAAGCTGGCTTGCTGCAGTTAAACTCCACCACCCCCTTTGTTGATACCGATGCATATGTAGTTAGTTCTGATGTAAGTCTTGCTGGGTACATTTGTACTCACGTTTGCTTATTTTATGTTTTGTAGAGGGACGTCAGTCTCGCTAGTAGTTCCGTGTGGACTTCGACGTTTAGCTTGATACCTCAGCTACGATCTTGTGCCCTCGGCAGGATCTTGTAGATAGTCAGGCTTCTCAGCCTTTTTCATTTGTAGTTGTCTATACTCAGACAAGATAAGCTTCCGCATGTGCTTTGACTTGTATGCTCTGAATGTTGGGTCATGAGACCCATGTTTGTAATATCTCGCTCCTCGGAGCCTAATGAATAAATACTTGAGTCGTAGAGTTTTGTTGTGATGCCATGTTGTATTTACACATATCGAGCATATTGTGTGTATGATTCAAATGCTTGGTATGTGTGGGATCCGACAACCTAGTTGTTTATCCTTGGTAGCCTCTCTTATGGGGAAATGTAGTCTTGTGCTTCCATGAGCCATAGTAGTCCGCTATAGCCCGGTTCACCGGAGTCCTGCTAGCCCAGCACTACTGCTCCGGAACACTTGACTGGCCGGCATGTGATTCACTTCGTTCTTGTGTCTGTCCCTTCGGGGAAATGTCACGCGGTGACATCCGGAGTCCTGCCTAGCCTGCTACAGCCCACCGGAGTCCTGTTAGCCCAGTGCTACAGCCTGGATTCGCACGCTGCTGACCGACATGCTCGATGTTGAGTCATGTATGCATGTCCCCGTAAGTTAGTGCCACTTTGGGTTCACGACTAGTCATGTCGGCCCGGGTTCTCTGTCATATGGATGCTAGCGACACTATCATATACGTGAGCCAAAAGGCGCAAACGGTCCCGGGCCATGGTAAGGTGACCCCCGTGGGAATACCGTGCGTGAGGCCGCAAAGTGATATGAGGTGTTACCGGCTAGATCGATGTGACTTGGAATCGGGGTCCTGACAGCTTTGGTATCAGAGCCTGACTGCCTGTAGGATTACCAAGCCAAACTGGTTAAATTTGAGTCTAGAAATGCTTTAGTTATATAAGGGAATTGATTGTGGAAGGGAACGTAAGGCTCTTTTTACTCCTTTACCTTATGCCCTTCTGATTTGAGTCAACCTCTTCTTTTCTACGGGGATTAAGAACTAGGCCTTCTCATCTATCTATTAGGATGACGAGTTGCTATGTTAGAGACTTATAGGATTGTTGGTTCCAGGCCTCAATTCAGTTTCTACTACTTTTAGTATGTTGTCAGTTGAACCAGAACCTTGATATGATGATGTTAAGTGGTTATGCCACCATTTTGCACGATGTCTCAAATATTTTTGAGCATTTACAGCCGATATGCTGTCCGAGTCATCCCAGGTTTCTAAATAGTATGATGCATTTGCAAATCCCTTCTTCCCGTTTCCGATGTCCTTTTGGCCCAGATTAAGCACAATAAACGGTCTGTTAAGGTACTCCATTGCCTTGACATATATGTTGGAGCTAGTATTATGACCCTAGGTGTCATGATCACCTAGTAATCTACACTACTGGAATCAGCTACTTTGCCATCTGCCAGCTCTTTGCCGTCAGCTAGCAGACGGCAAAGAAGCTCTTTGCCATCAGCTACCCAAAAGCTGACGGCAAAGAACTGGCTGATGGCAAAGACTTTCTTTGCCATCAGCCAGTTCTTTGCTGTCCGCTAGCTGATGGCAAAGAGGGAGGGGGGCCCCACTGACGAGCTGCTTAAAAAAATATTAACGGCCCCCTCTTTGCCGTCTGCTAGCAGACGGCAAAGAGCAAAAAAGCGGACGGCAAAGGGGGCGGACGGCAAAGATTTAACATATCTAACGGCCGCGCTCCACCCCGCCCTGTTTCTCTCCCTGCTCTTCACACGCGCGCCGCCGCCCCCAACACTCGCCGCCGCCCAGTCGCCCCACCACCCCGCCGCCCCACCGGCCCCCCGCCCCGTCGCCACTGCCGTCCGGCGCCGTC
>NC_057805.1:145061706-145092605 GCF_018294505.1 Triticum aestivum
TTCCAGAGGCCGACGGGGTCATATATTTGTGAATTATTAGTTAGGTCATATATTTTTCGATTTTTTTATAAAAACATCATATATTGTGTTGATCGGGTAGTTTTAAATGTGTAGTTGTTTCATCGCTGCGAGGTTTGGTGTTCGACAACCTCGCCGTGCGTTTGACGAGCTCTGCCCCTTCGTTCGTGGGTGAGCACAAATGACATGTCCTCCTCCCCCATTAATTATTTGATCTATTCCGATGAAACTTGATAGCTAGCTATATATGTGTCTTGAATCATCAGTATGCGTAACCAATATGTGTCTCCCGTTCGAAAGCGTCATAGTTATAAATATGCATGCATTTGCATATTTATAACCTTTATTCTTTCGAATTGTCCAATGCTATCCATGGACAGCCCGAGTATGTTTATATTGGGTTCGTTTTCCCATATGCTTTGCTCTGGATCCGACGCATAAATTTCGTCAGTGCCTCCCCTGTTGTTCTCCGGGTACACATCCTCTCTGTTTATTGCAGAGACGTGTATCAGGAGAACAGCGGGGAGGTGCTGCCGAAATTTTGCGTAGGATCCGGAGCATAGCATGGGAAAATGAACCCAATCTAAACATACTCGGGTGGGATTAGGACCTATCATTACCTATTAGAGTGTAGGTTGCATGGACGTAATAAAATTGACAAAGTAGATCAACTGATGAATATATACATGGTGAATTATATATATATATATATATTTGTTGTGTGTCTAGTAGCTCTGAAAGTCAAGATGAGTGATCGTGCGTGGATGTACACCGGTCACACTGGTCAGAACAAATGGAGCACTGAATGGTTCACAAAAACCAAGGGGTTTGTGCGAGCCGCATTTGCAAATGGCCAGAGGAAAACCTGGTGCCCCTGTTTACGGTGCGGCAATTGGGAAAAGAGGACAGAGGCTGAAATGGGCAAACACCTGCAGAAGAGTGGTTTTACGCCCGATTATACGGTGTGGACATTTCATGGTGAGTCTGCCCAACGTGACCGAGCTGAGGTGGATCGTCGTCGCACCGACGAGCATGGTACCGGGATGGAAGACATGGTGCAAGACTTCGATGATGCTCGGGATTCGGAAGAGGAGATGGAGGAATCTGCAAAGGCCTTCAATGAAATGTTGGAGTCTTCAAAACGTCCGCTCCATGAGCACACTGAGCTTTGTCAGTTGGATGCCATCTCGCAAGTAATGGCTCTGAAGGCTCAGTTCAACTTGGGCAGAGAATGCTACGATGCAATGATGACAGTATTTGGACGCTTTCTACCCAAAGGCCATGTAATGCCTGCAAACCTGTACCAGTCGGACAAAATCCTCCGTGCACTGAAGATGCTCTATGATAAGATACATGCCTGTGAGAAAGGATGTGTCTTGTTTAGGCTTGACTATGCGGACTTGAACTATTGTCCCATTTGCAAGTCTTCCAGGTATGTTGTGGTAGACAACGGTATGGGTGAGAAGACACAGACCAAAATCCACGTTAGTGTTCTTCGGTATATGCCAATCATACCAAGACTTCAACGTCTTGTCATGGTCGAAGAGACGGCCAGACAGATGACATGGCACAAAACGGGCAAAAGAACCGAACTAGATGCAGATGGGAATCTGATGATTGTACACACATCGGATGGTGTTGCGTGGAAATAGTTTGATGAATTACATGGTGACAAAGCGGCAGATCCAAGGCATCCGCGAGTCGGCATCAGCACGGATGGGTTCAGTGTGTTTGGTATGACGGCAGCCCAATACAGTTGTTGGCCCGTATTTGTCTTTCCACTCAATCTCCCCCCCGGACAGATTATGCAAAGAAAGAACATTTTCCTGACGTTGATAATTCCAGGGCCCAACTATCCGGGGAAAAATATGAATGTGTACATGCAGCCGCTTAAGGACGAATTGCAAGAAGCCTGGGATAATGGGTTCAAGACATACGACGCCTATAGCAAACGGAACTTCATAATGCGTGTCTGGTACATGTACTCGACGCATGACTTGCCGGCGTATGCGCTATTCGTTGGCTGGTGTGTGCATGGAAGGTTCCCGTGCCCCACATGCAAGGGAGCTCTTGAGTTTCGTTGGCTTCAGGCCGGTCGCAAGTTTTCTTGCTTCGACATGCATAGACAGTTCCTGAATCCTCGCCATAAGTTCAGGAAAGACAAGAAGAACTTCATCAGAGGTAGAGTTGTCAAAAACTCTGCACCACCTGCATTGACAGGCCAATAGACCCTAGATCAGTTAAACGCTCTCGAGCCAGATCCAGAGCGTCCAGGGTACTTCAAGGGGTATAATTCTAAGCACGCCTGGACTCACAAAACATGCTTATGGGATCTGCCTTACATCAAAGACCTCCTTTGCCCACACAATGTCGACGTGATGCACACTGAGAAGAATATCGCCGAGGCACTTTTTGGTACATTGTTCGGCATAGATGGGAAGTCAAACGATAATACTAAGGCTAGAGTCGATCTGGAGACGCTATGTGATAGGTCATTACAAAACATGAAAGAACCGAAAGGAAAGCAGAACTGGATGAAGCCAAAGGCATGGTTCAATCTTGGAAGGCCAGCTATGAGGGAAATTATCTTGTGGGTGAAAATGCAGTTGATGTTCCCCGATGGGTATGCAGCGAATCTAAAGAGGGGAGCCAATCTTGATAAATTGAAGATATTTGGTCTCAAGAGTCATGATTGGCACATATGGATTGAGCGGGTAATGCCGGTGATGTTGCGTGGCTTCATCCCTGAGGATGAATGGCTAGTACTGGCAGAACTCAGCTATTTCTTCCGTGTTCTTTGTGCGAAAGAACTATCGCCTAGCGTGCTAGAAGAAATGGAAGAGTTGGCGCCGGAGTTGATCTGCAAGTTAGAGAAGATCTTTCCACCGGGCTTCTTTAATCCAATGCAACATTTGATTTTGCATCTCCCGACCGAGGCAAGATTGGGGGGCCCGTGCAAAATGGTTGGTGCTACCCAACTGAGAGGATGCAGAAGACGCTTCGACAAAAATGTAAAAATAAACGTAGAATTGAAGCATCGATGGTTGAGGCATTCATCACTAAGGAGGCGGCAAACTTCGTGACAGCACACTACGAAGCCAAAAATCGTCATTTGCATAATCTGAAGCCTCGGTACAATGCTGACGACCCTAAAAAGGGTGGATCCAACCTCAGCCTATTCAAAGGGAATCTCGCACCAGCCAGTGTTTCAAATCCTGTATCTTTGGATAACGAACAATGGCGGACCATTTCGTTGTATATCTTCAACAACTTGATAGAAGTGCGGCCGTACATCGAGTAAGTTCTCGGTACATAGTTTCGCAACTTCTATTTCCTTTGAACTGCTCTTATTCCTGGATATTTCATACAGTCGATACGTCGCCTTATTCTCGTATGGAGCGGTGATCCAAAAGGATTCTGTTGAAGAGTATGAGCTTCTCGCAAAGCAAGGAGGCGGCTATCCCGGTTTCATCTCTTGGTTCAAACAAACGGTAATTTCTATTAGACAATTTCATTTCATTCGCTAATTTGTGCGTAATGCAACAATCCTTTCATATTAAACTTGTAGGCTAATTCAGAGTCTATGGACGCCGAATTGAGACAAGTCGCTAATGGTTTTGACTATAAGGTCCGTTCATTTCACAAATACGACATCAACGGGTATCGCTTTCGTACCTATGGCAAAGAGCTATCTATGGCCGACCGAAAGTCTACAAATTGTTGTGTATCTGCTATCGGCGAAGGAGGTACCGAGTATTATGGGAGAGTTGAAGCAATTTATGAACTTCTATTCTATGGTGAAAACCCACCGAATGTCGTAGTCTTCAAATGTTATTGGTTTCAGCCGAAGGAGACTAGAAGGACTCATGAACATATAGGGCTAGTTGAAATCAACCAAAGCACCCATTTAGATGTTCCTGATGTCTATATTACGGCTCAACAGGCGACCCAAGTATTCTATCTACCGTGGGCCTGCCAAACTAATCCAAATCTGAAAGGTTGGGCTGTCGTTTATGAAGTGCCGCCACGTGCTAGACTATCTCCCCCAAAGGAAGAGGATTTTGAACCTCACATTAACCCAGACACATATGAAGGAGAATTCTTCCAAGAGACACGTCTTTCCAAAAAGCGTTTCAAGAACCGCTATACTTCACCCCAAAACATTGAAGTAGACAGCGACAGTGAATCCGACATCACCCCAGAGGAGGAACAAGAAGAGCCGGAACAAGAAGAGGTTACTGCTGCGGATGACCTATCATTGCTTGACCGTTTACGTCAAGGTGGCCTTCCACATGTTGATGCCACTGAACCCTATGAGCCCGTCAATGATTATAGTGATGATGATGATTATGCATTTATTGGTGATACTGATCGAGATTATTTGTAGTGTCAGGTATTAAATTTTTTTATGTTGTACTTGATGATGATACACTTAAGTGATACACATATTATTATTCATGTCGGTGTTTTTTTATGTTGTACTAATTTCGTTTACTGTTTGTCATGGCAGGTGTTGAAAGATGGTGGGCGCTGGTTGGGAGCGCGCCAAGGCCCCTTCTTCGTCGGCGCGTGGTCTGAGGTCTTCCATTCCAGACGCACCTCTCCGCCGAGCGTTGCTGGACAGTATGGCGACACCGCCGGGCCCTTCTTCGTCGACCGCGGTGCCCAGCAGGGGACGAGGTAGGAAGAGAGGAGGTGGGGCACGTGGTCGCGGGAGAGTAGGTAGGGTGACTGCTACGGCGCCTTCCTCGCCGCCACCCCCAATTGTTTCACCCGAGCACGTGACTGCTAGGGTGAACTCGTCCGAGGAGGAGGCTACACGGACTCCGGTCCATGAGCCTCCGGTCCACGGGTCTTGGGCCCACGAGCCTCGGGTCGACTAGCCTTCGGCCCACGAGAGTTCGGCCCACGAGACCCCGGAGGAGCACACGTCCGGATGGGGTACCTGGCCGGATCAGCCCGAGGAGCCGAGTGGCCATGCTGATGATGGCGGGGAGCCGACTGATATTGAGGAGGAGGGGGGCACCGTCTACCAGCGTGGTGCTACACGGGTCCCGTCCGTGCCGGCGACCCGCGAGCAGAGGTGGTTGCTTTTCCCTGATGGGGAGAGGTACGTAAGTGCATTTAATATTTTTGTACCTTCTGCATTCACGTTTCTTCAAATAACTAATGTGTTGGCCTTGTCATGCTGCAGAGGTTGGGACCACCATCATAGTGTCCGCCGGCCCAACTCCGTCCTTGGAGTTCTTTGCCGGCAAAACTTCCCGGGGTTCGTCACGTTGCCTGGTGAGGGTCGGCTTCCAGAGCTTGGATTGAGCTGGGAGCACTACGTGGCTGCCCCGGCCCCGCCGGATGAGATTATCGACGGTGTCGTGTGCGACACGAGGGCAGACATGGTGATCAGAAAGTTCTGGGTAATTTCTCCTTTACACATTTAAAAATCTTCAACTAGCTAGTTATTAATTGTACTAATCAATATTGTCTCATTTGATTGCAGACATTCTACAGGTGTGAGGAGGGATACGAGGAGGACGCGGCACATGTTATCGAGAACGTCTGCAAGCGCCTACTACAGAACTTACGGCATGAGGCTCGGGTGCAGGCTGTTCGAGACTACTACGCCTTGCGTGGTATCAAGAAGACCAAGCCGGCGTGCCGCGATAAGTTCCTGAGTAAGGAGCAGTACATGAAGGTAATTCTTAAGGCCTTCTACTTAAGTTCCTTCATTTAGTAATTCTTAGCCGTAGCGCTCAAGTTTCTATTTGCTAACTTAGGCGCCTCCAAGATGGTGTGCGGATCGGATGGATTGTTGGGAGGTGTTGGTCAATGAGTGTTGCTCAAAGGAATGGCTAGCCCTCCACAACGAGGCCAAGGACAAACATGCCCAAATGGAAGGTGTGCCACACCATCAAGGCAGCTCCAACTTATATCAGTTTGGGCGGAACTGGGTATGTGGTTTGCTTCATGATTCATGCAATTCATTCATCATGCTAGCTTGAGCCCTTTAATTACTAATTTACATTGTTTCTCTCTTTCAGGCACGCCACAATAAGGTGGATAAGGTGCCAGAGGTGTACGACCTGTATGCCATGGCCCACACTACCTCTTTCAAGAAAGTCAAGGCTTTCTCTCAGTCTGACCTCGATGATGCAATCAACTTCACCAACATCTCCTCCCACAACAAGCTCGTGAGATATAGAGATGAGGGGAAGGCGAGGAAAGGGGAGGACTTTAACCCGAGCCAGGGTCCCATTGATCCAGAGCTGGTGATGATATCTGGTGGCGGGAGGTCCCATGGCTCCATAGCCATTGGAGATGGACTTATCCGTTGTCCTAGCACTCTCCCGGAGATCAAGGCGCACCAGTCGAGCTCCGCTCCTGAGATAAGGCCTCGTGAACGGCCAGTGCAACTCGCCATCAAGGTTAGTGATACGTACTCAGCTATCTTTCTCCATTACATTGTGTGCGCTTCCATCAATGATTACAAATGGTCATGTGAGTGGTGTTGCAGGCTGCTATACAGAGTGAGAGAGATAGAACGGAGAAACTTCTGGCGGAGGCGGCGGAGAGGCAGCGGGAGTTGGAGGAGAGGACGACAAAGATGATGGAGGAGGAGAGGGCACGGAATGACATGCAGGCAAGGGCCATGTACGAGCTCCTTGTGGTAAGTTTCTTCTGCAGATTAGCCAAAACATTCATGTAGTGTTTGTCTCATTACTAACTAGTATGACTGAGTCGTCAAAACTAAATGTGCAGTCTGTGTGCGAGAAGACCGGTCAGACCGCTCCGCCGATGCCAGTGATTGCTCCTGGGACCACGGTGAGTTTAATTTGAATGGACATTACATGCTAGTCTTAAGATTTGAGTGTCATCATGCTAACAAGACATTGGAAATGATCTTTGGTGCAGCGTAGCTCCAGACAAGCATCGCACGATCCTTCTCCAGCTACCGACACGAGCCAGCCCGCTCCTACACCTCCTGGATCATGGTAAGTTTATCTAGTGTTTTGCTTAACACATGCATAAAGAGCTAGACTTAGCTTTATTTCCTCCAATGCTTACCATAATGACCTAGACTTAGCTTCTTCTCCTCCAAAATGACTTAATAAGCTTACTGACCTCCAAAACCATCCATTTTACCTAAGTTAGCTCTAAAACGATCTGTACTTAGCTTACTTATGTCAAAAATTGCATAATTAGCTTAGTTAGCTCATAAACGATCCATTTTACCTAAGTTAGCTCTAAAATGACCCATTTTACCTTGGTTAGCTTATAAATGATCCAGTTCATCCAAGTTAGCTAAAAAATGACCCATTTTACCTAGATTAGCTCCTAAATGATCCATTTTACCTACGTTAGCTTTAAAATGACCCATTTCACCTAGGTTAACTCCAAAATGACCCATCTTACCTAGGTTATCTCATAAACGATCCATTTCAACTAATTTAGCTCATAAACGATCCATTTCACCAAGTTAGCTCAAAAACAATCCATTTCACCTAAATTAGCTCTTAAATGATCCATTTCACCTAAGTTAGCTCAAAAAGATCCATTTCAACTAAATTAGCTCATAAATGATCCATTTCACCTAAGTTAGCTAAAAAACGATCCATTTCAACTAAGTTAGCTCATAAATGATCCATTTCACCTAAGTTAGCTAAAAACGATCCATTTCACCTTAGTTACCTAAAAAACGATCCATTTGACCTTAGTTAGCTCATAAACGACCCATTTCAACTAAGTTAGCTCATAAATGATCCATTTCACCTTAGCTAGCTCATAAACGACCCATTTCAACTTAGTTAGCTCATATATGATCCATTTCACGTAAGTTAGCTCATAAATGACATACTCTTCTTGTTCTAGTCTTCTTCTTGTTCTACTCTTCTTGTTCTAGTCTTCTTATTCTAGTCACCTATTTCTAACTTTCTTATTTTGCCATTTTGCAGATTTCATTATGTGCTGGATGGAGTGCTTGTTCTACTCTTCTTGTTCTAGTCTTCTTATTCTAGTCACATTAGCTATGGAGTGCTTGTTTATGTATGATTTGATGGATGGAACTTGCTTATGTAATATGTATGGATGGAACTTGCTTATGGATTAATGCCTGTGAAATATATCTATATATGTATGGATTTCATTATGTGCTGGATATATGTGATATGAATGCCTGTGAAATATATCTATATATGTCATATATATTTGCTGTGAAAATTGTTGGATTTAATAAAAAACAAAAAAAAGAGCCAATATGCAGGCTCTTTGCCGTCTGCCACCGACGGCAACGGGCTCTTTGCCGTCTGCCGCGGACGGCAAAGAAGCCACGTGGCATCAAGCTGTGCTTCCTGGGAGCTGGCCCATTTGGTCAGTTTGCCTACAGTGGCAGACGGCAAAGAGTAAACGATTTTTCCGTCAGCGGCGGACGGCAAAGGCTTGCCATGTAGTGACGTGTAGATGACATCATACGGCGGACGGCAAAGACACTAGAAAGTTTGCCGTCTGCTGCGGACGGCAAAGGCCTCCCATTAGCCACTTAACAGACTGACAGCGCAATTATTGCCGTTCGCTCTCTTTGCCGTCCGCGGCAGACGGCAAAGGGCCTTTGCCGTCAGCCGCCAGGAAGTAGACGGCAAAGTAGCTCTTCACCGTAGCCTACTTTGCCGGAGCCTTTTGCCGTCCGCGGCTGACGGAAAAGGTCTGTGTCGTCCGCCGTTCATGCCTTTGCCGTCCGCCGTGGCAGACGGCAAAATAGCTGATTCCTGTAGTGCTACCCTGTTTGTGTTCCCCGTGTGATGATTCTGGCCATCATTCTCGAAAGCATCCCATGATGTTATTAGTTAGTTGGTATTCTATTCTTGGGTTCTTGAACCCGAGATTCACCCTACTTCATGTTGTTAGTATTTGCTAGTTCCCTTAAGATATTAGTGACCTTTGCAATAGTCCTCGAGGTCCGTGGTATATCCTTCTTCCAATACCATGAACCAATATGGCAAAAGCCTTTGAACTAAAAGATCACAATAAGAGTGCTCTTAATGGGTTCTCCATTCAAGCATTGGGAATCTGCCAGTCCTACCTTTCTGCATGGGTTATCCAGAAGAAACCTGTTGAACTTCGTTCGACATGCTAATCGATGCATCCACAACTCAGAAAATCGTGTGTTCCTTCGAGTTGTTCCCATTGTAGTTGTATTCCGGTCCCCGTCTATTAGTTGATAGTTAGGAGTAGTTGTGCATTCGTGCTCATTGATGCCTTTTACTCTTGTGGTTCGTCAAGCCATTCTATTTCGGAATGACTAGGAGAAACAAACTCCAGTACCTCGTCCATCTCTGCGATTGGGTCAAAGCAGTTGTATTCCGCAGATCAAAATGCCAATCCAGCTTTTGTTCTGTTCTACCTTGGAGTGTTGCCTCCTTATGTCAGGATTGTCATGAGAATTGCCCCACCTCTTATGAATTCTTGACACAGTGATACTTCTTGCCATCATCATTCGCTCCTCGGTTCCGTGTTGCTGCAACCGTAATGCCGGCAAGTGAGTCATGATGTGTGAAATCAATACTCCTAGCAACTCTGTTGCTTGGTAGTTAATGGACAATATTCTCCTTCTTATCGTGTTGGTTATTAAATCATCATCCTAAGATTGATCGTGCTACCAAGTCCTTATTTCGGGTGCACTCTTCGATCAATGAGTTAGGATTGTGTCAATCCCTCGCTCCCTTGATCATATCATCTTGCCCTGAAAAGCAAGGTTGTTCTCGAGCTTAGTAACATATCGGTGGTTCATGATTTTCCGATTATCTTCTCGGAAGTATCGCCAGGTTGTCCCCTGACTGTTATGTTTTGCTTGTGATCAGGTTGGTTCTCTTATAAACCACCCCTTCTCCAAGAAATTGTGTTGGATATCCCTGAGCTAGTTGGTCGAGCTAAACAACAACTTTGAGAGTTGGAAGATAAAAGCTTGTCTAACTTAGTTCATTTCCAAAGGGATATATTGTGTTTGTGTGTTTGTTGTAGAAAGATGATTTCTTCATTGATTGCTCCTCGTGATCAGTTGTTGAACCAATCGTCTTGCCCAATCCTTGATTTGAGTATGGGCTATCGTCAAATCAACTCAGAACCAATGATATTCATAATGTTGTCTTACTCGTGGTTATTTCCTCGAGCATACCTCATTATATCTTTTGGGTCTGACCAATGCTATCACCGTGTTCACATGATGGTGGAAGTCCAGTGATATGGAAATTCCGATGAGTTGCTGTTGAGCCCATCAGCAGCATTTTGTCTCCTCCATGATTCCTGTTGAACGTTGAGCTAGTGTTCAAAACTTTGTAAGCATTGCCTCCGTGTTCCGCTCATGAGGTATATGTTTTGGTGAAAGAAGTGACTTTCTCCAAGTTCACGTGCTTTAGGTGTAAGTTGCCGCCATGAATTCGAGAAAGGTTTGTTTTGCTTCCTTTGGAATCATCCCAAGTCAGTCATGCATTCATGCGAGGTATTCTATGGTTTGGTAGATTAATTACCTCTACTCCATTCGTATTCCCTAGCACACCAAGCCACTGATTGATTTGTTCAAGGAGAAGAAGTTCCTTCTTAAGAGCATGCCTTAAGCAAGGACTTCAATATCCTCGTTGATGGTTCCCAACCTGAATCCGGTAGTAATTTTATTGTAAGACTACTATGTGGTCATGCTTGTCTGGGACGGCGTGTTCACATGTTGTTGCAAAACCCGCTCATGTTTTGGAGCTTGCTATCGTAGTTCATATCCCGAGAATCTCGCAACGTCATCTCGTCGATTGTGTTGCAAACTTTCTTTTCAGACATGCTGAGTCTGAAGTATACTATCACCAATCGGATCTGAATCTTAGGCAGATATGATGGTTGGAACATTCCCAACAGTTGCATTTTGTTCCCAGCTTGCACCGCAATTGTGCCAATTTCCCATGGGCTGCCCCTCTCAGCAGTTGTTGTCCAAGATCATCTTCCAAAGTGGACCTACCATGGATCCCATCCATTCCCGATGATAAGCAAAATCATCCATCGTGTTGTCTTCAACAAGGTAGTCTACATCATACATTCGAATCCGGATATGCCATTCCTTTGAACTCCGCCAAACGATCAATTGTGATTGCCTTAGGCTGGTATGAAGAGTTTCAATGATCTAGATATCAAAAGTAATTCTTTTTGCCATTTAAGGGAATAACTCTACGAGTCACCTCCCCAAGGTGCCCCGTTATGGGATCATGGCAATTATTTCCTCGCCACCTTGAAACCATCCACCATCTCTCTAAGCATGGAATTGTTGCCCACCAAATCAAACCTCGTCATTTGTTCTTCCATCCCTCTCGATGTGTTTTGTGTCTCAACTCGAGATGTTTCAACATCTCATTCCGTGAGTTGATCTTGTATAGCTCGATCTTCGAGAAGATCAATCCTAGTAGAGTTTCTTTCTGTTGTCAACGCGTGGATGAAGATCTCAAAAGCAAGGATGTCAAGATCAACGTATGCAACGAATCAACAACCTTATGAGGTGCAGCCTGGATCGCGAAGATTGTGTTGGTCTTGTGCCCCCTCTGTCTTCTTACCTCACGTCTTGAATCTCGGGACGAGATTCTTGTTTAGTGGGGGTGAGTTGTCACAGCCCTAGATCATTGCTTGTAATTAGTTGCATATGCATCCATGTCATCATGTTTAATTTTCTCAGAAACTTGAAATGGGGATGGCAGAAACCCCCAGCACCACTTAATCCAACTAGGGTTACTAAAATACTTTTTCAATGAACCTGAATTGCCCTTCAAAAATGTTCATCATCTTTGCCTTGGTCTAGAACCTCTGACAAAAATGGTTCACATCTTTCTAGGGCAACATTGGGTCACTGAATTAAATCATACCTTATTTGCATTTGGGCATTTAAATTTTATATATTATTCTAAATGTCCAAATATTCATGAACTGAAATGTTTGCTGTTGGAAATAACCCAAACAGTGGCCACAAGCAGTCTCATATTTTTGAAAATGCTCTGGCATTTTTTATAGATCGAAAACAATTACAGAAAATAGAAAAAACAGAAATAAAAGAGAGGGAGAGAAAGAACTGGGCACTTACCTGGCGGCCCCCCAGAGGCCCAGCCCACTGGCCTCTGCCAGTCATCACTTACCTCCCGCCAGGAGGACAGCGCGTGTGGCCGCCGCACGTGAGCACGCGCCTCGCCACCTCCTGCTTGCCGCAGAGCCCCTGGACGCGTGGATGAACGCCCCAGTGTCGTCCCGATCCGCCCGACCTCTCTCACTCTCCCCCTGCTCTCTCTGTCACCGTTCCCCACCTCACTGAACGCGCCGCCGCCGTGCTTCGCTCGCGTGGCCGCCGTCGTCCCCAAGCGCCACCGCCCTTCCCAGAGCTCGACCGTCTCGCGCTACCCTCTCTCGTCGATGCACGCAAGGTAGGGAGCAGCAGAACGTCGCCCCCATCGTCCCCATCGCCGCCTCTGCTTCGTCCCCGCCGTCGTCGATTCGCCGGCCACAGCGCTTCCCCGGCCTCTTCTTCGACTCCACTCGAACCGTTGGGAGCTCGCGAACGAAACCCCTCTCTCGCCCCAGCCTCGCACGTCCTCTAGTCGCCATTTCCGCAAGCTCCCGAGCTCGCCACCGCTGGCCACGGCGCCGCCGCGGCTAGAGCTGCTGCAACCTGCGTCCGGGCCCGCCAACGAGCTCCGCACCCTCCCAGGAGACGAACACCACCACCAGCTCTTCCTCCCGTACACCAGAACACCGTTCCCGAGCGCGCCGTACTCCGGGCACCGCCGTTGTGCTCGCTGCCGTCGCCTCCGGGCTCCTCAGGCCCGGCCCCCGACCACCAATCGATGCGGACAGGTCCCCTCGTCCCGCATATGGCCTCGGCCATCGTTTTGGTCGCCGGAGAAACAATCCCGAGCGCCACCGCCGCTTATGACATCGTCGGCGTCAAGTCGCTGGCCTGCTTGACCCTGTTGACCAGGGGTTTGACCTCCCCTGGGTCGCTGACAAGTGGGCCCCAGCCCCAGCTAATCCTAGTTTAGTTTTAATTAAGTTTAATTGACTCCACTGACATTTTTAGTTAGTAGTAGTTTAACACTAATTAACTTAGATTAGTTAGTTAGTCACTGATGTGTGGACCCCACTCATCAGGTTTGACCTGGACCGGCCCTGTTGACCACTGACATCATAGTGACGTCATGCTGATGCAGTAATTCCTTTCTTGAATTTAAATAAATCTTAAATGGTTTATTTATTTCAAAAAAGTTATAAACTTCTAAAAATCATAGAAATTAATCTGTAGATCCAAATGAAAAGATTTATATATGAAAAATGATCAGAAAAATCGAATCTATCCATCTGTACTGGTTTCATGCATGTTTAAAGAACTTAACCTTGATGTTTAGATCAAAACATGATAATGCACTTTATAAGTTCTTAGTTTGAATTTGAATTTGAACCTTTGGTTCAAATCAACTCAAACCCTTCTGTTCTTAGCTGCATTAGCTCAAATCACAGCATATTGACATGTCATGATCATGCATCATATTGTGCATTGCATTGATTGTGTTCTTTCTGTGTTTGCCGGTGGTTCTTCCCCCTCGGTAGACGTATGTTCCGATGATGAGTTCGATGACACCGATGAAGAGCTATATCATCTTCAGAAGTGCCAGGCAAGCAAAACCCCCTTGTTCATTCCGATACAACCCACTCTCTCGCTCCTGCTCTCTTTTACTGCATTAGGACAACAACAATTCTACTGTTAGATGACGCGGTAGTTGAACCCCTTTTCCTCTGCATGACCTGTCATTGCCACAGTAAATAGATGAAACCCACTAGCATGAGTAGGAGTTGTTTGAGCCCTGATGTGCCTACTCATTCATGCTTGTTGTCATGCCTGCTACTGCTTAGAGTTGAGTCAGGTCTGATTCATCGGGGATGAATTGGAATGGTGATGAACATGTCCTACTAGGTGTGAGCTAAGTGTGTGAACATGATTTGGTAAAGGTATCGATGAGAGGCCATGTAGGCGTACATGGTGGGTTGTTTCATTGGAACCGTCCTTAAGCACTGAGATCTGTATGTGTGATTTAAGATTCAGCTACTACCATGCATTGGGCCCGAAACCAATGGACCCTCTCGGCTTCTTATCCACCCTTGTCCTCTGTCCAGGAGTTGCAAGTAGTTTCTGGTGTTTGTAGTATGCTGGAGGCCATGCGCAGCGCTGACCCGAGGGGTGGGCTGTGATGCGGTAGGCATGTGGCCGGGCATGCCGGGCGCCCGTTTGGTGTCTCGGAACCCTGTACACATCGTTCGGGGCCGTATGTGGAAACCTCGGCCGGACTCCCTGCGGATGGAACCTGAATAGGTGATAAACCTGGACTAGAGACTTGAGTGTTTAGGTAGGCCGTGGCCGACACCCTTGCTAGGCTTCCGCTTGAAGGTTGCCGAGTACATGTCGTGTAAACGGCGATAAGTGGTGAGAGCGTGTGTGAAGAAGTACACCCCTGCAGGGTTAACATCATCTATTCGAATAGCCGCATCCACGGTAAAGGACTACTTGGTTGCCTATAACAGTTCATAGACAAGTGAAAGTGGATACTCTAAAATGTGTAAGATAAGCGTGAGTGCTATGGATGGCGTTCTCGTAGGGAGACGGGAGCGGATCCATAGTGGTGCATTGATATGGTGAATATGTGGACTCGTGTGCGCCACCTCAAAAGAGTTACTTGCAGTCGTAGTTCAGGATAGCCACCGAGTCAAAGCTGGCTTGCGGCAGTTAAACTCCACCACCCCCTTTGTTGATACCGATGCATATGTAGTTAGTTCTGATGTAAGTCTTGCTGGGTACATTTGTACTCACGTTTGCTTATTTTATGTTTTGCAGAGAGACGTCAGTCTCGCTAGTAGTTCCGTGTGGACTTCGACGTTTAGCTTGATACCTCAGCTACGATCTTGTGCCCTCGGCAGGATCTTGTAGATAGTCAGGCTTCTCAGCCTTTTCATTTGTAGTTGTCTGTACTCAGACAAGATAAGCTTCCGCATGTGCTTTGACTTGTATGCTCTGAATGTTGTGTCATGAGACCCATGTTTGTAATATCTCGCTCCTCGGAGCCTAATGAATAAATACTTGAGTCGTAGAGTTTTGGTGTGATGCCATGTTGTATTTACACATATCGAGCATATTGTGTGTATGATTGAAATGCTTGGTATGTGTGGGATCCAACAACCTAGTTGTTTATCCTTGGTAGCCTCTCTTATGGGGAAATGTAGTCTTGTGCTTCCATGAGCCATAGTAGTGCACTACAGCCCGGTTCACCGGAGTCCTGCTAGCCCAGCACTACTGCTCTGGAACACTTGACTAGCCGGCATGTGATTCACTTCGTTCTTGTGTCTGTCCCTTCGGGGAAATGTCACGCGGTGACATCCGGAGTCCTGCCTAACCTGCTACAGCCCGGTTCACCGGAGTCCTGTTAGCCCAGTGCTACAGCCCAGATTCGCACGCTGCTGACCGACATGCTCGATGTTGAGTCATGTATGCCTGTCCCCATAAGTTAGTGCCACTTTGGGTTCACGACTAGTCATCTCGGCCCGGGTTCTCTGTCATATGGATGCTTGCGACACTATCATATACGTGAGCCAAAAGGCGCAAACGGTCCCGGGCCATGGTAAGGCGACACCCATGGGAATACCGTGCGTGAGGCTGCAAAGTGATATGAGGTGTTACCGGCTAGATCGATGTGACTTGGAATCGGGGTCCTGGCATAAAGACAAGCAAATTCAAGTTCAGATAAATCCCACGAGGTTCCAGACCGCAGATTAAAGTACTCGGGCTTCACTCCCGAAGGAGTTTAAGTTACAAAACCACTCGGCATACCGAGGCAAATTTAAAACGGATCATAAAAGAGATTGTTCACTCCGCAGGAGGAGGGCTGGCAGGCTCGACGAACTCATCCAGGTCAATTCCATCAGCAATCCGAGTAGCAGCAGCAATGAAAGTCTCCATGAAGGACTGGAAGTCAAGCCTCTTGGTTTTGGCAACCTTGATCGCTGCTAGCTTCTCTTCTTTAGCTTCCTTGCAGTGAACACGAACCAGAGACAGAACCACGTCAGCACCACACCGAGCAGAAGACTTCTTCCATTCCTGCACTCGACCGGGGATCTCATTGAGTCAAGTCATCAGAGACTCGAGGTCATTCTGGAGCGTCGCCCTTGGCTAGAGCGCTGTGTCAATCCGCGACACTGCAACCTTCAGTCGAGCGAGGTAGTCGGCAACGCTAGCAAGACGAGATTGCAGTCCGAGCACATTCATGGCAGCTTCATCCTTGATAGGGGAGTTGATGGGGTCCAAGCTCGTTTCGATTTGACCAGTCTCTGCCTCAAAGTTTTGACATAATTCTGCGCTCACAAAGAAACAATGAGTCGACGGCTTTACGACTAGTCGACAAAAGCAAATCAATCAGACAAAGACAAATACCATCAAGCATGAGGAATAACTTCTTGGCGAGTCCTCCCAGATAATTCTCCAGCACGTCTCTCTTGCAGGAGATGTCTTCCACCTTGTCAGTCAGGGTCCCTTTGTCCTTCTTCAGTCGAGTCACCTCTTTGTTGGCTTAGTCAAGAGCAGCCTTCAATTTGGTGTTCTCTTCCTCCAGCTTTCTGACTGAGGCCAGCTTCTGGTCGGCGAGTGTTGTTTTGTCTTCTGTCGTTTTTTGTGCGGCCGCAAGATCAGAGTCCTTCTCCAAAGCTTGTCTCACTGTTTCTACAAAGAATAACATTCGACTTAGAAAAAGGAAGGAAAAGATGGCAGTTGAATTAGTCGACAAGTGTTTCATACCAGCAACATCATCCTTAGCCTTCTGCAAATTCGTCTTGGCCAACTCTAGATCAAGATTGAGCTGGATTTGCTTCTGCTCCAAGTTCACAAGATTTCTGTGGACAGAAGATAGTCAGTCAACAGACACAAAGACTGGTTGCCACCCAGCAATAAAATAACAAGTTGTAAGAGTTCTAAGACTACTGCCGAATCAAACATTCAACAGTAGTCTCGGGGACTACACCCAGTGGGTGCACTCAGCGTGCCCCCACTGGTTCAGGTTCCAGTCAACATGATCTGCTCAGACCGAGTGGAAAAGTTCTGTTCAAAGACCCCCGCCGAATCAAACATTCGACAGTGGTCTCGGGGACTACACCCAGTGGGTGCACTTAGCGTGCCCCCACTGGTTCAAAGATTCAATCAACGCAACTTACTCGACTCAAGAGGAAAAACTATTCAGCAGAAATTGAAACACCCAGTGGGTGTACAGATGCAAAGTGCAGACTGACAAATAGAGGCACAGTAAAAGTTTTCAGGTAGCATATCCTAACAGAACAAGTGTCAAGCTAGGAGATCAGTCAGAAATAACTAACCTGGACATTGACCTGGAGGGCTGAGCTATCATCGTAGGCAGCCTGGCTGGTTTCGCGCAACACTTTCATCTGCTCCATCATCAGACCCGCCTGGCGTATAGCTTCTTTGGCGGCGCTCACTTGGTCCTCTGGGACGTGATGGGCGGCGCACAATGAAGACGGTGGATCAGCTGGAGCCTGCGCAGTCGATGCTGAAGGCTGTGCTCTTGACAATGGAACGGCAAAAGTAACAGAAGCTCGGTTGATGTCTCCGGACTGCTGAATCACTGGTTCTGTCGCTGGCGTCGACTGAGGCGTCTTGCTAGTTGATGTTTTCCTGCTCAAAGTCCTGCCCCTCCTTCCCGTGGGCCTCAGTGGCACATCCTCGTCGTCCTCTGGAAGTTCAATAACATTGGGCGGAGCTGCAAAGGAATCAATCGCAAGAGTTTAGTCGACCGTCAAAATGGCTGATAAAGTAAAGACAAAATGGCAAGAGTTATACCCGCGTTGGAGGTGGCTGCGTCTTCCATCTCCTCGTCATCATCATCATCTTTATAAATAGAAGTCCTAGAGGTAGCAGCACTGCAAATTTCAAAATTCACTCGGTCAGGCCTTCCGAGGTGAGTCGACCAAAGATCTAGTCGTGCCAAACTAAGAAGTTGAACTCAAAGATTACCCAGAAGCAATGGGGATAGCCTTTTTGATCTTGGGCAAGGCCTTCCGAGGTTTTGACGGCGCTACTTTGGGCTGCCTCGGAGCCTTCTCAGTCGGCACAGGAGGAGACGTCTGAGTGCGCTTTGAACTCTGTCCAGTCTGTGCAGTCGCTTTGCCATGGATACTTGCTGGGTAATGGGTATGATTGGATCGCCTTTCATGCAAGGGGGGAGTCGACTTCCTCACCACCGCTTGAGTCGTCACTCTCATCTTCTCCCCCTCCATTAGAATGCCAGTCACCCCCGCTCGCCTCTCCCTCTTGCTCCTGCTCCTGCTCCCCGTTGGGCATCGAATACATCTTAGTATAAATCTGCAAGACACAGAGTCGACCGGATATCAGTCGGTTTTAAAAGTAATTACATGTCAGAACAAAAAGACACTCAGAAGGAAACAGTCGGACCTTGTCTGGTTCGTTGATGTGGTCGAATGGAGGGACCCTCCTGGACCCCCTAGGGTTGTCCTTGTTGCCAGTGATGCCCTGCAACCACTGCGCCACCGTCTCCTCATCGACTTCTTCCGGGTGGATCCGGGTGCTGTCTTCAATACCCGAGTACATCCACATTGGATGATCGCGGGCTTGGAGTGGCTAGATACGTCAACCAAGGAATACCTCTAGCAAGTCCATGCCACTCACACCATCGCGGACAAGTTGGACTACTCGATCAACCAGCATATTCACCTCCACTTTCACAGCTGGAGTCACTTTCAAGGGGGAGGGTTTCTCAACTCGATCCATGGAAAACGGGGGAAGGCCAGTCGACTGTCCATGAGTCGGCCGGTCCTTGTAGTAGAACCAGGTCGACTGGCAACCCCTGACTGACTCGGGAAGAATCATAGCTGGGAAAGTGCGTTTACCCCTCATCTAGATTCCTAAACCTCCACACATCTGGATCACGTGTGTCCTCTCATCACTCGGATTAGCCTTTTTTACAGACTAAGAACGACAAGTGAAAATGTGCTTGAAGAGACCCAGTGCGGTCGACACCCCAGAAAGTTCTCGCACATGGACATGAATGCAGTAAGATATGTGATGGTGTTGGGAGAAAGTGATGAAGTTGGGCTCCAAAGAAATTCAGAAAACCCCAGAAAAAAGGATGTGGGGGCAAAGAGAAATGGCGGTCGACGTGAGTGGCGAGAAGGACACACTCACCCTCTTGCGGCCGCGGCTCGGTCTCATCCTCTGGAAGCCGCCAGGAGCCATGGGGAATCAATCCCCCCTCCTACAGATCCTCCAGATCCTCCTGCTGGATCGTGGAGCGAATCCAGTCGCCCTGAATCCAGCCGGGTGGCAGGCCGGATCTCGACGACGTTCCTCCCCGTCTCGTCTTCTTGCCCTTCGCCATCGCCTTCTTCACACGCTCCAGACCCGCCGTCTTGTCCTTCGCCATCGCTGCGGGTTGCGCTCGGGCTGGGCGGCAGCGTCGAGGGAGGAGGCGGACGCAGTGGAGAAGCAGAGGAGGAAGGAAGGAAATGGGGCGCACAGTGCAAAGGCACCGGCCCAAATGTCTTATATGGGCTTGTTCCCCGAGTGACTGACTTGTGGGCCCAGGCAATCCTGTCAAATCCCACAATAGTCGCGCGCATGGTACATGGTGAAAAAGGTGGCACGGGGATCGAGGCGCCCTGCCTAATCCACTCCGATTACCATGGCCCTCTCCGCTCCGCGCGCTTCCCCAAATTTTGAATCCCGCAAGATCCAGGAATGGCAGAGCAGTCAATCATGTCGAAGATTTTATACCATGTTAAACACTCGAAGCTTATCGACAAAGTTCACTAGACAACTTCTGAATGGCTCAAGGCGACTGAAAATGAAGTCGAAGTTTTTACATGGTTCACCAATCCAAGTAAAGTGCTTCCGAAGCATGAAAGTTGGGTCGGAACCACCTTCAACTCCATCTCCACTCGGACCCAGAACCATTCGGGGGCTAATGACGGTGACATGTACCTCGGGTAGGGCAATAGACCTGATCTAAGAACCCTACCCAAGGACACTGCCCTACAGTCAAGGACATTCAAACGACAGCAGATTTTACCGACTGAAATTACCACAAGACACAACCCACTCGACTGTGGGGTCACCCGGATAGCCCAATTCCATCCGACCAGGATATATTCATTCGACCATACTAGAAACCACTGGGAGAACAGAAGATCTAAGGTCACTCTGAATGACAACGGCCGGGCGTTCACTCCGTAGTCTTAATGATCATTTATATGACTTTAATGCTGGCGTTACCAGTAACGTTCCCTATTCATGTACATTAAACCCTATGTAACAGGGGATGGATGGGGTCCTAGCGCACTCTATATAAGCCACCCCCCTCCTCTGGGACAAGGGTTCGCACCCGCTGTAACTTCACGCATAATCCAATCGACCGGCCTCAGGGCACCGAGACGTAGGGTTGTTACTTCCTCTGAGAAGGGCCTGAACTCGTAAATCTTGCATGTACAACTTCACCATAGCTAGGATCTTGCCTCCTCATACCTACCCCCCATTCTACTGTCAGACTTAGCACCACTACAGGCAGGGAGAGGCACGCCGGCGAAGGTGGGGCGATTGGGCGAAGCACCAGCAGTGGTAGTTGGCCGGCCTGGGGGCGCGGTGGTGGGTTAGTGGATCGGGGGCTGGGGCGTGGGAGGAAGGTGGAGGGGATCGGGGAAGGAGTGGGAGAGGTGGGTTGGTGGGTGGGTTTTTTTGTGTGCGGTTCAGATGCGCGTCGGGTTGGTTGGGGTGTTAGCAGAATAAGGCAAGTGTTAGCAGAATAAAACTCTAGAGGGATGTTATCGTAATATACCACACACACACATACACACACACACACACACACACACATATATATATATATATATGTCGGCGTCCTGCGAACGGGGGTCCACAGACTTGCCTGCTTGCGGCCCACGGCGTGGCTCTACCAGCGGCCCTGTACGTCCCATCTTCATCAGCAAACACTCAAGACCCTCGCGAGGGGCCAAGCCTCACGAGGCGGGCGACACAAGACCTCCTCGGGAGCAACCTCACCAGGTTGGCTCGCAAGGGGCGGAGAGATCAAGGCAACGGACACCTCGCGAGGTTCCTGTGACGCGAGCCATGACAACTGGAGCCAGGCGGGCGGCAGCGCGCGCAGTGTCCTCGTTTCCTCTTTAGTGCTAAAGGAGCAAGTGCAGGCGAGGAGTCCCGAGGCATCAAGCAAAGGTTTCCATATCGGTGCAACGAGACCAAGACCAGCAGGACAGTAGGACGGAGGTCACCGTGGAGCCCAAGGCAGCGTCACCACCAGAGCCTTTGGCAGGCGAAGACCACCTTTAGTCAGGATAACTCGTACTAGTTGTCTCCCTTCGAATTTGGTCGTTGTTGGCTCCCTTCCCGCTCAATATTTTGGGAGAGGACCAGGGCCTCTATAAATAGGACAGCCACCACAGTAGGAGGGGGGACTCACCTGAAACTGATTCAGATCATCCTCACCCACACAAGTTCGCCGAGCACAAGAACACCTCTCCTCAGGAGGCTGTTCTTCCCTTGTACTGTTCATCATCAGCCCAAGAGGCAATCCACCACACCACACTGGAGTAGGGTATTACACCACAACGGTGGCCCGAACTAGTATAAATCTCGTGTCTCTTGTGTTGCGGGTTCGTCGAGCTAGGCTTTGAGATCGCGGTGAGGCTGAGGGCGTGATTAGGTAGGGGATAGATCTTCGTGCACACCCCAGTGTTCGAACCTCAAGGGTTTTGCCAGAACCCGAAATCCGACATTTGGCGCGCCAGGTAGGTGTGCGTTGGAGCCTCTCTTCCGCCAGTTGATCCGCCGACACTCTGCTGTTCCGATGTCCGGCGACCCGAGGACCAACGCCGACCACTGGGCAGCTTGGCCGGCCCGGGTGGCGCCGTCCGCCCATGAAGACCACAACCCTGCGCCCCAGGTGGCACGTGCAACGCAAAACGCCGCGGGGCATGGGCGGCGCAGTCACACGCCGTCCGCCCTTACTCCGCGACAAGAGCGGGCAGCCGCAAGGGCATCAAGCCACGCTGCGGCCATGGCGCCGCACACCCGACGGGAACCAGCAAACATGAGGGCCGTGCTCACGGTGTCCCGGGAGCTGCTGCAGTGCCAGTTGATGGAGAGCAGCAGGGATGCGTTGCTGGAGTGCGTCGCCGAGCTACTAGACGCCACGGCCTCGGGAGCACCGCCCTTCTGCTCCCTGCTTACGCCTCAGACTGTGGCCGGATCGCGTGGCAGGCCTCGCCGTGCCCGTGTGCCCCTGGGCGCACCAGGAGGCTTCATCGACACTGGCGCGACCAGCAACACCGGACGCCCAATCGTACCTGCGCCACCTTCGACGAGCACGGGCACGAGTGTTGCCACCCGCGGCCCCAGCAGGATCTCGCCCTACCATCCTCAGGGAGGCGCGCTGGGCCGGGCAACATGGAGCGTGGGGCACTTCGGCGAGGTCTTCGAGGCGACAGCCTCAGAGGCCTACGTGCCCCGCATGGTGGACCAGGAGTACACGCTGGAAGACGACCCTAGCTTGTTCCTCGAGCCAGGCTGGGGGGAGGAGGCGCTAGAAGCTGAGGCCTTCCAGGAGCCCCCGGGGAGCCTCACCGACCGTGCTGGCGACAACAGCTACAGGGTACCACTAATCTCTCAGGAGCAAGCTTACGCTAACCATGGGTCGCAGGAGGATCAGGTCACAGCAGTGGATGGCGGCCCCAACTCGACAGCCTCCCTTCTGCTAGGAGGAGCGCACTGCGGGCTGCAGGAGAGGGGCCGGGAGCAAGGCCCCTCCCCGTGCCGCATGGAGCTGGGCGTCCCCCGGAGGTAGGCCCTCTGTCGAGGAGGTGCTGGAGAGCCTTCCCTCGGCAGAGGACCCATGGTCGCCGAGGGCGCCACTGGCGTCCCCTTTGCCCCTTGGCGTCGTCCTGGTTTCCGGACGCCCCCAATGGTGGTCGAGGGTGGTGCAAGGCGGGGCCCTCGTCTGGCGATATGAAGTAAGGCTCACGCCTGTGAAGGTCTCCGCTCGTGACACTCTCACGTAATAATGAGTGGGGTTGTACATGCCCCGGAGTCTCAGGAGTGCCGCCGTCGGGCCTCGGGGGCTCCCTCCCACATCCTAGTGGCAGCACTTAGTTCCGCACTAGTGAGAAGACAAGAAGACAAGAAGACTAGACTAGGCGCCGGTTGCGGCCATTTGCTTTTAACCTCTTTTCTATAGCCCTGCTTTCTGGCTGTGGATTTAAGTTTGAAGTTGAATTTTCATTGGTGTGCGCGGGGGTGCCTTTTCTCGTTCGTGCGATTTCTTGCAATCTGGTTCCTGCCTTGGTTTGGGGTTCGCACCTGCTGCCTCCTCCTCGCGAGCCCCTTGCGAGCGGGGGCTGGGCGTAGCGCACGCGTGCTGCACACATGCCCTGACATGGCCGGCGCTTGCTTCTCGCGAGGCTTCGCGACCTCACGAGCCAGTTCGGGACCTGTCCTTGCTAAGGTAAATTACCACAGCAAACTCGCAGCAGGACTCACGGGTTCATGAAGACACGTATTCAGCTTGGCTTAAAGAATAGAGGCAGTAATCTGTTTACATGAGGGGCTTCCCCTCCCAAAATGCTCTTACAACTCTTAGGGCCGTGCCAGATCTTTTGCATGCAGGATAAACAGGAGGGAAACACGGGTTCAATTGGACATGTCGCTCTGCGTCCCCCGGGTCGCCTTCAGACGTGTCGCTGGCGTCACTGTCGCCATCGCCGGCATCACCATCACCGTCGCCGGTGCCGCCCACGCCGTCGTCGACCATGTCGCCTTCATCCACCGCGACCATGACCCTGTCATCATCAGAAGCGAAGACCCTGACCAGCGCATCCACATTGTCTTCCACCCATCGCGCCAGGTCGCCTCGGATGGCCTCGGGTACGGGGGCAATGGCGGCGTCAAAATCGAAGTTGGGATAGGTGTTCTGGAGGTGGCTGAAGACGCGGGAGAACGCGCGCCCGAGCAGGCCATGACTCCTCTCTTCAACAAGCTGGCGAGCCCTCTCAGATCAGTTCTCCAAACACATCACCACGTCGGTGAAGAAGCGGAGGTGACTGGCATAATCGTTCATGTGGGGATGAGGGGCATTTTCGTCGCAGATGTTGCCCAACGCCGTGTTGGCCCTGTTCCTGAGGCCTTGGAGCATGGGGGTGTGCACGGGCTCCAGCGTCTGCCACTGAAGCACTTCCTCCCTGTTCTGCTGCGCGAAGGACTCGGCATTGGTGACTCGCTGCTGAAGAGAAAGCAGCTCGGTGCGGGCGAGGCCAGCTCGGCATGCGCTGTGGTCAGGGCGGCTGCGGCGGATTTCTCGCGTTGCTCCACCTAAGCCAGCTCCGACCTGAGGGCAGTAGTCCTGCCCACAACTTCGGCTTCCAGGAGCTCCAGCTTCAGGTCATACCTGCCGACAAGATCCGCGCGAGCCTCGGCCACCCTGCTGTCGACCTCCTTCTGGATCCTCGCCTCGTGCGCGTTAGCAGCATCCTCCGCTTGGGCGACTTGGCGTTCCCTCGTCTCCAACCGCTCAAACTCAAGGCTGCGCTCCATGTCTTCCAGCGCCAGCGCTTCTTCACGCTTTAGGATCTCTTCCTCCTCGGCAGGCGTCCCCCTCATCGACACAAGGGCGGCTTGGCGCGCCTCCACTTGCTACTCCAAGGAGGCGCTCCAGGCTTGGAGCTCCCACGCGTGTTTCTCTGCAACCTCGCAGCGACGGTCAGCCTCCCAGGCCTCTTCCAGGGCTTGGGTGCAGGCCTCACACGAGGCCACGAGAGATGCCTCGGCCTTCGCATTGTCAAGCTCGCGCTGGTGGCGCCCGAGGTTGATGGCCACCTTCAGTTTATGACGCTCCTCCATCAGCCGAAGACCCTCAGCCTCAGGGCACGCGTCTACATCCACGAGTTCTCCGTCGAGCGGGATCATTGCATCCATTGCCTCCTGAAAGAGCTCGTGGCAGACGACACTCTGTTGGTGCGCTAGCTCAAGCGCGCGGCCGATTCCGTCCTCCGCAGCGGGGATTGTCGGCGGGACTCGAAGCGGCTCGCCCCCTTTCCGCATGGGGCTGGTGGCTGGCGCCCCCCTGGTCGCCCACTGGGCTTCGGCGGGAGCCCGATTGTGTCGAGGCTCGCTACTCGAAGAGGAGGCCAAGACCGAAGCCATCCAGCCGCCGTCCACAACCAGAGGAGGAGCCCTTGGCACGCTCATCGTGCCCCTGGCTAGGCCACGAAGAAGAGATGGCAGAAGCGCGGGCTCGAGATGCCAGGCTAGCGCGTCCTTCTCCCCGGCCGACCTTGCGCCGGGAGCGGCACGCCGGCTTGGGGTGCTCAAGGCCAGCAGGAGATTCGAGGCAAGAGGAGGTTGTTCCCGGGGAGGCTTCACAGCCTTAGCAGAAGGGATCCTGAAGAGCCACCATCAGGAAAGGAAGCAGCACTCAAGGAATTACAAAGATAAGGTACTTACTCATCTATGGCGATGTACTTCCTCTGTTTCAGCGGCCGAAAGGCGCCACTACTACATCTTGGGGACCCCTTCCTCTTGCGGAGCGCTTCGAAGTCCACATAGAGCCGGCCGAAGCGTTGGACGTGGCGACCAGCGCAGGGCGCATCTGGTGAAGCACCCAAGGTAACAACCTCAGGAGCGTCAAGCCGGGGAGAGCTATCGGGCTTCGCCTCGCGATGACTTGCTGAGGCCTCAGGAGCTTCGGCCTCAAGAGCAGTGGATCGCATCACCCCCTCAACTGCCTCCCCAGGGCGAGAGTCACCGGTCCCCGGGGATGGCACCCTAGGAGCCTCGGGCGACGTCGACGCCTCGGTACCCGCGCCTCCATCCTCTAACGGCGCTTGACCCCTGCGTCCACTCTTGGGGAAAGTTTAGCGCCGGTGATAAGGAGAGGAACCACGATTACGGGGTTCTCACGAGGCCCCACAAGGCCGACTGGACGCAGCCCCCATTCATCAAAAGGGGGCATCTGCCCCGCGAACTCCACCCTGTTCGAGCAGCTGTACAGGAAACAACCCGCTTGCAGCAAATCGCCTGGCGAGGGGTCACCTGCCAAGACTTCGAGCACTGTTCTTTGTGCCTCGGCCGGGAGCCCCGACTCTTGAAGCCTCGTGCCTTCCTGGTCACCCGTCAGGGCCCGCATCGGCTAGGAATGACGCTGGAGTGGGGCGATGCGGCGTCGGAGGAACTCCTTCATCACCTTGGGCGCGGTCACACCAAGGTCCTTCAACCTCCTCAACCGGAGCCAGACGAAGGCAAGACGGGAGCCCGCAAGCTCCTCATGGCCCTAGCCGGAGCTAGGGACGGTGGGCGACGACGGAGGCGACAGCAGGGGGTTGAGCACTCCGACATCAACATACACCCACCACATCCGGAACTCGCTCGTAGACGGCGGGAGTTCAAAATCAATCCCCGAGCCGGCTGTCGCCGCCACGGCCTGGAAGCTCAGGCAACCCGAGCACTGCCGGGGGTCGATCAGGTGTAGCAAGAAGAAATGGCACAGAAGGGCCACAGAGGGGGCGATGCCCACCATGGCCTTGCAGACAAAGGCAAAGACGGTGAGGAGAGCGACAGATTGGGGATCTAGGTGCAGCATATGGATCTGGTAATGGGAGAGCACGACATTGAAGAAGGCGGAGAAGGGAGGAACCAAGCCAGCCCACAGGGCATCAATAAAGAACTGGACCTCAGTGGATGTCCTATCGATAGTAGCTCGGGACGCAGGCCAGGCCACCGTCCGTCCCCATTCGTTGAAGCTGGTAGCGAGCGCAGGGCGGACCTTGTCCATGGCCTCCTGATTGAGCACCCGCGATCGGCCGACGGCGGGTTCGACGGCCGGAGGTGGGCTGGCTGAGGACAGGGGCTTCTTCCCTTTCTCCGTTTGGTCCGGCGCCATGGCAATGGAGAGGACTGAGCTCGAGTCGGATTGGAAGAGGAAGCTGAGGTTCGAGGAAGCGGAGAAGTTGGGGAGTGCGGTACCAGCCACTACAAAAAAAATACACTTCCGTGATGATATGTGTTTGTCACAGTAGGTCGCTTTTTTGTCATGCATGTACATCCATGACAAATTTATGACAGAATCAAGATAGTCATACCTGTGCTGTCGTAGAAGTGTTCCATGACATTACCAAAATTATCATCACGGAAGTGTCCACTTCCATGACGATAAATCGCGCGTCACAGAAGTGCTTTCGTCAAGGGTGACCGACACGTGGCATCCACCGTAACGGAACGCCGTTAAGCTATTGGGGCGGGTTTTGGATCCAATAACCCGTTAACAGCCCCGACCAATGGGCATTTTCCACGTGTAAAATCATCATTGGCTGGAGGAAACACGTGCCGGCTCATCGTTGGGACAGATGTCATCCACTCATTGGACAGAAGGCGCCTATGATACGTCGACACGTGGCACGGCCCAACAGAGGCCCATTCCTGTGAAAAGGCCGGCCCATTTGACTTGGTCAAAAGGTGGCGGGCCGGCCCATGGAAAGCCTGTTAATGGCCTGTTCGCATATAGCCCATTTACAGCCCGCTAACCCAAGGCCAGTTACGCCCTATCCGAATTAGGCCCAGTAGCGTCATCTAGGCCATCCAATATGATTCCAGCCTGTTTTCACTTCTGGCCCATGTATGGCCCATGACGTCTTTTAGCCCATATGAGTCCCTATGTAACTCTTGGTCTATTAACGGCCCGTGGTGAAACTGGCCCGTAATGAACAGTGTATCACTTTACACCCATTAACGGCCCGTGGTGAAACTGGCCCGTAATGAACAGTGTATCACTTTATACCCATTAACGGCCCGTTATTCCGTTGGGCCGTTTCCAGCCCATGTTATCTTTCGGCCTTCTCAGAGCCCATTTATTCTTGGGCTCATTTCCAGCATTCGTTTACTTAAGGCCCGTTACTGTCATTTTCTGCTTGTGGGCCAAATTCAGCCCGTGGTTACAGTCGGCCCATTTGTGGTCCGTTAATACGTTGGGCCATTTTCATAGCGTCATCAAATATGGCCTATTAACGATGGCCCGTTATGTTGGCCCATGAACGGACGATTCCAACTCTAGTCCGTTTACGGCCATAATGCGGCCTGTTATTGGCCCATGTTTGGCCAAATCGATCATACGGCCCATATAATGCCCATTGATGATACGGCCCGTAGAAGGCCCATTGTTTCTACGACCCGTAGAAGACCCATTGTTTCTAAGGCCCGTAGAAGGCCTACTATTTCTATGGCCCGTAGAAGGCCCACTGTTTCTACGGCCCGTAGGAGGCCCAGTGTCACTACAGTAAATATTAGCCCATGGTTATTGTGGCCTAGTTTTAAAAAATAGGTTATTGCAGCCACTAGCAAACCGCGGAAAAAGAACTGCACTGACTACAAGCAAACAAATAAACAAGACAACAAGGAAATAAATAAGCAAGCAACTTATGCTAGGCTATCACGGCTATTACACATATTACATCCACTGGGCATCAAAGTTCGCCACCAGTGCAAATATAGGGAACAAAGCAGCATATAAACGCCGCAGCAAAACAAGTCCAGAACTGAAACCACTTCAGAAGAGTTCAAGAAACAATATCCTGGGTACCCATAATGCTGGCAAGATGCTTAGCAAGCTTATTAACTTTCTCTTGTTTGGCGCTTAAATCCTCCAGCGCTTGCTGTTGCACAAGAAAGTACGCATCTGAATTCTACAGGGACTTCCTTAGTCCTTCGGCTTCTTGCCGCAGCACAGCTGACTGATGCCTTTCAGCTTGTAGCTGAGACTGAAGAAGCTGAAGTGATTCAGGCAGCGAGTTCGAAGAGCTTGTGCCAGCGGTACTGGCCAGTAACTCGAACACTACATCAACGCAGGACTGTGGGGTTTTCTCACTGTCTACAAGATCGTTTTTATCACCTTTCTTGGAGACCAACAGGGTTGTCTCACTATCTTGAACCTTATCTGCATTACTTTCTCTACCATTGCATAGTGGGGTGCTCTTCTCCAATATTCTGTTTGCATACTACAAGAGAAACAAGCAGACACATCACAGGTTTAGCTTGTAGTATACGAAACTCTTTTTGGTAAACCGGTTCAGTAGTAAGGTGGACAGGATAACAGCATGAAACAAACATATATCTATGTACTATGGTCACTGTATTGTCCATATCATTCTAGTTTATGTTCCCTAATCAAGATAGAGACACAGTTCAACTCATATATTTTTAAGACACGGCAGCATAGACAGAATATAAGTGTGAGAAACTACACAGCATTGGCAGCACTTGTAATGTGCATCACATGAGAACATAACTGTTTATACAACTTAAACTGAAATCAACACAGAGCAACAAGTTAGAACAGCAATCTAGTTAAAGAAATAGGTTTAAAACATACCTGTTGCACCATTGGAGTTTCAATTGGATCCTTCAAATTTGAAAGTAGTTGGTATGTGTAAATACAGTGATGCAACAGCAAAGGAGTATGGACCATAGCTACGGAATCTGACCTGAGAACAGTTGCTCTTCTGCTTTAAACGTGGAGTTTGGGTTAGCTGTGGTGGTCTTCGTACTTTGGGCACTGCAGTAGCTTTACAAACTGCTCGTGTGGGGGTACTCTGTGGTGGACATGGTTCTTTGTCAACTATAAGTGGGTTACTATCCGCTGGGGTTGCGGTTAGATGGGTTGTAGCTGGTTCTCTGCCCAATGGTGTAAGTGTGCAATCTGGAAGAGTCTCGATTATGTGTGGTGGGGCTAGTTTGTGGGCCAGTACAACCATGGTTCTATCTGCATCGACGGGTAGCACTGTCTTTTGTGAAGAACGGGTTTTTGCTCCCTTAGATACTGCCATCACCCCCTCCAATTCACATATATGGCTGATAAACAAGAAAAGAAATTGAACGTACAGGCATTGTATGATAGACAGATGTGGTAATTCACATATATGTTGTCTAACCAAACAGGACAGCATGACACAATTTCACATATATGATGCCTAACTAAACAGGATAGCATGACACAGTTTCAGATATATGATGGATAACTTAACAGGATATAATGGCATAATTCAACATATGATGAGTACCTAAACATGATGACATGACAAAACTATATGATGTCTTTCTAAAATAGGTTGGGATGAAATAATTCACATACATGTTGTCTAAGTATACAGGATGGCATGATATAATTGACATAATTGATTCATATACTAAGCAGCTGGCACTCGCATGTATGATCTATAAACTAAGCAGATAGAATTCAATATTGTGCATATGATGTCTAAACTAAGCAATGCAAGACACCATATGCATCATATGAGAAATATAAACATTGCAACTTAGAGCATACACCTCAGGTGGGATATAGGACTGGTCATCTGTCTCTGAATCCTCCTCTGAGGAGCTCCCTGTAACCATCGAGATATATGCTTCAACAGGTACCATTGCCTGCTCTGAAGACCGTGTTTTCACTCCAGATTTTTCCATAACCGGCTCAAATGGCTGATACACATGAAGAGTAGTTCAATATACACAGATTGTCGACAAATGGAATACGTAATGAAAAAAAAGATGGCATGAGATAATTCGCATATATGATGCCTGGCTCAATGGCGGTGCATAATTCACATATATGATAACTGGCTGAAAAACATGGCATTGCATAATTCACATATCTGATATAGAAAGCAAACAGGAGGCATTCACACAAAGCATGTCTAATCTAAGCAGATGGCATGGCAATGCAAGACACCATATGCATGATATGAGCAATATAACCCAG